>NC_056439.1:52953957-52958957 GCF_018296145.1 Oncorhynchus tshawytscha | reverse complement strand
CATCTCAACATCAAGCCACACCCATCTCAACATCAAGCCACACACCCATCTCAGCAAAGGCCAAAACCTAGGAAGAAACCTAGAGAGGAACCAGGCTATGAGGGGTGGCCAGTCCTCTTCTGGCTGTGCCTGGTGGGGATTAGAAACCTAGAGAGGAACCAGGTTATGAGGGGTGGCCAGTCCTCTTCTGGCTGTACCAGGTGGAGATTAGAAACCTAGAGAGGAACCAGGCTATGAGGGGTGGCCAGTCCTCTTCTGGCTGTACCAGGTGGAGATTAGAAACCTAGAGAGGAACCAGGTTATGAGGGGTGGCCAGTCCTCTTCTGTCTGTGCAGGGTGGAGATTAGAAACCTAGAGAGGAACCAGGCTCTGAGGGGTGGCCAGTCCTCTTCTGGCTGTGCCTGGTGGGGATTATAAGAGTACATGGCCAAGATGTTCAAATGTTCATAGATGACCAGCAGGGTCAGATAATAATAATCACAGTAGTTGTCGAGGGTGCAACAGATCAGCACCTCAGGAGTAAATGTCAGTTGGCTTTTCATAGCCGATCATACAGAGTATCTCTACCGCTCCTGCTGTCTCTAGAGAGTTGAGAACAGCATCATTGTTTTCACATGGTTGGGGTCCCGAGAATTTTCAGATATCAAAATGGGGTCATGGGTCAAAAACGTTTAATGCTGCCGAATCGTGAGCAAACAGAGAGTTCAGCACGATACTGTATGTTTACACTTTGACTTTGCAGTACAGTACTACACACCAACAAACAGCCTGAGGAAACTTCTAGTCTTATCAAGGAATCAGAATATCCACTGAGTCAGCACCTAGTAGTGCCACTCTAAAACTACAGACTCTTATTGATTCCTCGGTCAAGGAATCAGAATATCCACTGAGTCAGCACCTAGTAGTGCCACTCTAAAACTACAGACTCTTATTGATTCCTCGGTCAAGGAATCAGAATATCCACTGAGTCAGCACCTAGTAGTGCCACTCTAAAACTACAGACTCTTATTGATTCCTCGGTCAAGGAATCAGAATATCCACTGAGTCAGCACCTAGTAGTGCCACTCTAAAACTACAGACTCTTATTGATTCCTCGGTCAAGGAATCAGAATATCCACTGAGTCAGCACCTAGTAGTGCCACTCTAAAACTACAGACTCTTATTGATTCCTCGGTCAAGGAATCAGAATATCCACTGAGTCAGCACCTAGTAGTGGCACTCTAAAACTACAGACTCTTATTGATTCCTCGGTCAAGGAATCAGAATATCCACTGAGTCAGCACCTAGTAGTGCCACTCTAAAACTACAGACTCTTATTGATTCCTCGGTCAAGGAATCAGAATATCCACTGAGTCAGCATCCCAAATTACACCCGACTCCTACGTAGTGCACTACAGTTGACCGAGGCCCTACGTAGTGCACTACAGTTGACTGAGTGCCCTACGTAGTGCACTACAGTTGACCGAGGCCCTACGTAGTGCACTACAGTTGACTGAGTGCCCTACGTAGTGCACTACAGTTGACCGAGGCCCTACGTAGTGCACTACAGTTGACCAAGGCCCTACGTAGTGCACTACAGTTGACCGAGGCCCTACGTAGTGCACTACAGTTGACCGAGGCCCTACATAGTGCACTACAGTTGACCGAGGCCCTACAGATGACCGAGGCCCTACATAGTGCACTACAGTTGACCAAGGCCCTAACTAGGCCCTAACTAGGCAAGTCAGTTAAGAACAAATTATTATTTACAATGACAGCCTAGGAACAGTGGGTTAACTGCCTGTTCAGGGGCAGAACAACAGATTTGTACCTTGTCAGCTCGGGGGTTTGAACTTGCAACCTTCCGGTTACTAGTCCAACACTCTAACCACTAGGCTACCCTGCCGCCCACACAGTGCACTACGTAGTCTATGTGACACTGGGCAGCACCTAGTAGTGCTCCGCCCACTCTAAAACTACAGACTCTTATTGGCCCATCTGCCTGTCAACTATACCTAACACAGAAAGGCAGACTGAGCAACAGTGTTCTGTTCTGTATATCCCGACCAAAAAAAGAGTCTGTATGTATCCTGCTGGTATCAGTTTAAAAAGGCTGATAACATATGAAACAGAAGGCATCATTCTAATGCAAACTACACTACAAACTACACTACAAACTACACTACAAACTACACTACAAATTACACTACAAACTACACTACAAACTACACTACAAACTACACTACAAACTACACTACAAACTACACTACAAATTACACTACAAACTACACTACAAACTACACAACAAACTGCACTACAAACTACACTACACGCAAACTACTGCAAACATAGTTACAACATTGTCTGTTTATTATTGTCCTCAGGCCTGATTTATATTAGTATTTATTATGGATCCCCATTAGTTCCTGCCAAGGCAGCAGCTACTCTTCCTGGGGTTTATTATGGATCCTCATTAGTTCCTGCCAAGGCAGCAGCTACTCTTCCTGGGGTTTATTATGGATCCCCATTAGTTCCTGCCAAGGCAGCACCTACTCTTCCTGGGGTTTATTATGGATCCCCATTAGTTCCTGCAAAGGCAGCACCTACTCTTCCGGGGGTTTATTATGGATCCTCATTAGTTCCTGCCAAGGCAGCAGCTACTCTTCCTGGGGTTTATTATGGATCCCCATTAGTTCCTGCCAAGGCAGCGGCTACTCTTCCTGGGGTTTATTATGGATCCCCATTAGTTCCTGCCAAGGCAGCACCTACTCTTCCGGGGGTTTATTATGGATCCTCATTAGTTCCTGCCAAGGCAGCAGCTACTCTTCCTGGGGTTTATTATGGATCCCCATTAGTTCCTGCCAAGGCAGCACCTACTCTTCCTGGGGTTTATTATGGATCCCCATTAGTTCCTGCCAAGGCAGCAGCTACTCTTCCTGGGGTTTATTATGGATCCCCATTAGTTCCTGCCAAGGCAGCAGCTACTCTTCCTGAGGTTTATTATGGATCCTCATTAGTTCCTGCTAAGGCAGCAGCTACTCTTCCTGGGGTTTATTATGGATCCCCATTAATTCCTGCCAAGGCAGCAGCTACTCTTCCTGGGGTTTATTATGGATCCTCATTAGTTCCTGCCAAGGCAGCAGCTACTCTTCCTGGGGTTTATTATGGATCCCCATTAGTTCCTGCCAAGGCAGCAGCTACTCTTCCTGGGGTTTATTATGGATCCCCATTAGTTCCTGCCAAGGCAGCAGCTACTCTTCCTGGGGTTTATTATGGATCCCCATTAGTTCCTGCCAAGGCAGCACCTACTCTTCCTGGGGTTTATTATGGATCCCCATTAGTTCCTGCCAAGGCAGCAGCTACTCTTCCTGGGGTTTATTATGGATCCCCATTAGTTCCTGCCAAGGCAGCAGCTACTCTTCCTGAGGTTTATTATGGATCCCCATTAGTTCCTGCCAAGGCAGCAGCTACTCTTCCTGGGGTTTATTATGGATCCTCATTAGTTCCTGCTAAGGCAGCAGCTACTCTTCCTGGGGTTTATTATGGATCCTCATTAGTTCCTGCCAAGGCAGCAGCTACTCTTCCTGGGGTTTATTATGGATCCTCATTAGTTCCTGCTAAGGCAGCAGCTACTCTTCCTGGGGTTTATTATGGATCCCCATTAATTCCTGCCAAGGTAGCAGCTACTCTTCCTGGGGTTTATTATGGATCCCCATTAGTTCCTGCCAAGGCAGCAGTTACTCTTCCTGGGGTTTATTATGGATCCTCATTAGTTCCTGCAATTAGTTCCTGCCAAGGCAGCAGCTACTCTTCCTGGGGTTTATTATGGATCCCCATTAGTTCCTGCCAAGGCAGCAGTTACTCTTCCTGGGGTTTATTATGGATCCCCATTAGTTCCTGCCAAGGCAGCAGTTACTCTTCCTGGGTTTTATTATGGATCCTCATTAGTTCCTGCAATTAGTTCCTGCCAAGGCAGCAGCTACTCTTCCTGGGGTTTATTATGGATCCCCATTAGTTCCTGCCATTAGTTCCTGCCAAGGCAGCAGCTTCTCTTCTGTGGTTTATTATGGATCCCCATTAGTTCCTGCCAAGGCAGCAGTTACTCTTCCTGGGGTTTATTATGGATCCCCATTAGTTCCTGCCAAGGCAGCGGCTACTCTTCCTGGGGTTTATTATGGATCCCCATTAGTTCCTGACAAGGCAGCAGCTACTCTTCCTGGGGTTTATTATGGATCCCCATTAGTTCCTGCCATTAGTTCCTGCCAAGGCAGCAGCTACTCTTCCTGGGGTTTATTAAGGATCCCCATTAGTTCCTGCCATTAGTTCCTGCCAAGGCAGCAGCTTCTCTTCTGGGGTTTATTACGGATCCCCATTAGTTCCTGCCAAGGCAGCAGCTTCTCTTCCTGGGGTTTATTATGGATCCCCATTAGTTCCTGCTAAGGCAGCAGCTTCTCTTCCTGGGGTTTATTATGGATCCCCATTAGTTCCTGCCAAGGCAGCAGCCAGTCTTCCTGGGGTTTATTATGGATCCCCATTACTTCCTGCCAAGGCAGCAGCTTCTCTTCCTGGGGTTTATTATGGATCCCCATTAGTTCCTGCCATTAGTTCCTGTTGCCAAGGCAGCAGCTTCTATTCCTGGTGTCCAGCAAAATTAAGGCAGTTATGCCATTTTAAAAACATTATATTACATGGCCCTCAGGCCACTACTCCACTACCACCCTCATGTAGAACTCTCCCCTCTCCCTCACATAGAACTCTCCTCCCTCCCATAGAACTCTCCTCCCTCCCTCCCTCCCTCCCTCCCTCCCTCCCTCCCTCCCTCCCTCCCTCCCTTTCTCTCTCACCCTCATGTAGAACTCTCCTCCCTCCCTCACCCTCATGTAGAATGCTCCTCCCTCCCTCACCCTCATGTAGAACTCTCCTCCCTCCCTCACCCTCATGTAGGACTCTCCTCCCTCCCTCCCTCACCCTCATGTAGAACTCTCCTCCCTCCCTCTCTCACCTTCATGTAGAACTCTCCT